>NC_057809.1:556463331-556463826 GCF_018294505.1 Triticum aestivum | reverse complement strand
ACGGTGGGGAAAGAGACGAGACGAGGGGCGATTCGAGGGTTGGCGGCGAATTAGGGATTTGAGCAATCTGGGCGCGGAAGGGGACGGTGGAGAAGAGAGATTTTGCAGGGCTGGAATTGGGGCCGCCAGATATTTCAATCCGAAACGTGGAAGCGCGAACTTATATTATCGTCGTCCTTTTTTGGGGGGGAGGGGGGTGGGTGGCTAGGTGCTACGCATCCGTCCGACACACGCGACCACCCCGACAGGAGTATGCTTCGGTGCCTTAAGGCACCTGCCTTTGTGTCCATGACATATGGGCCCAACAGGTGGCTGACCCACATGTCAGTGACCCAAAGGCAGTTGCCTTTAAGGCACCGAAGCAGCATCCACCTCGACATGACCCTGGTTTGCCTGGTGCGCCTACATTTGGGAATGCAAACGAATCTTCTTTCATTTGCAAACGAATCTGTATGTATTACCATGCCCGTGTTTTCCTTGCAATAATTAGTCATT